>NC_047659.1:140397258-140399758 GCF_011762505.2 Arvicanthis niloticus
GGGGGGGGAGAGGGAGAGGGGGGAGAGGGAGAGGGGGGGGAGAGGGAGAGGGGGGGAGAGGGAGAGGGGGGAGAGGAGAGGGAGAGGGGGGAGAGAGGAGAGGGGGAGAGAGGGAGAGGGGGGAGAGAGGGAGAGGGGGGAGAGAGGGAGAGGGGGGAGAGAGGGAGAGGGGGGAGAGAGGGAGAGGGGGGAGAGAGGGAGAGGGGGGAGAGAGGGAGAGGGGGAGAGAGGGGGAGAGAGAGGGGGAGAGAGGGAGAGGGGGGAGAGAGGGAGAGGGGGGAGAGAGGGAGAGGGGGGAGAGAGGGAGGGGGGGGAGAGGGAGAGGAGGGGGAGGGGGAGGGGTGGAGCGGAGAGGGAGGGGGGGGAGAGAGGGAGAGGGGGGAGAGAGGGGAGAGGGGGAGAGAGGGAGAGGGGGGAGAGGGAGAGGGGGGAGAGGGAGAGGGGGAGAGGGAGAGAGAGGGGGGAGAGGGGAGAGAGGGGGGAGAGGGAGAGGGAGGGGGGAGAGGGAGAGGGAGGGGGGAGAGGGAGAGGGAGGGGGGAGAGGGAGAGGGAGGAGAGAGAGAGGGAGGAGAGAGAGAGGGAGGAGAGAGAGAGGGAGGGAGGAGAGGGAGGGAGAGGGAGGGAGAGGGAGGAGGGAGAGGGGGGGGAGAGGGGGGGAGAGGGGGGGAGAGGGGGGGAGGGGGGGAGGGGGGGGAGGGGGGGGGAGGGGGGGGGAGAGGGGGGGGAGAGGGGGGGGGAGGGGGGGGAGGGGGGGGGAGGGGGGGGGAGAGGGGGGGAGAGGGGGGGGAGGGGGGGGGGAGGGGGAGGAGAGAGGGAGGAGAGAGGGAGGAGAGAGGGAGGAGAGAGGGAGGAGAGAGGGAGGAGAGAGGGAGGAGAGAGGGAGGAGAGAGGGAGGAGAGAGGGGGGAGAGAGGGAGGAGAGAGGGAGGAGAGAGGGAGGAGAGAGGGAGGAGAGAGGGGAGGAGAGAGGGAGGAGAGAGGGAGGAGAGAGGGAGGAGAGGAGGAGAGAGGGAGGAGAGAGGGAGGAGAGAGGGAGGAGAGAGGGAGGAGAGGGAGGAGAGAGGGAGAGGAGAGTGGGAGAGGAGAGGGAGGAGAGTGGGAGAGGAGAGGGAGGAGAGGAGAAGAGAGGGAGGAGAGAGGGAGGAGAGAGAGGGAGGAGAGGGAGGAGAGAGGGAGGAGAGAGGGAGGAGAGGGAGGAGAGAGAGGGAGGAGAGGGAGGAGAGAGGGAGGAGAGAGGGAGGAGAGGGAGGAGAGAGGGAGGAGAGGGAGGAGAGAGGGAGAGGAGAGGGAGGAGAGGAGGGGAGAGGGAGGAGAGGAGGGGAGGAGAGGAGAGGGAGGAGAGGAGGAGGGGAGAGGAGGAGGGGAGAGGAGGAGGGGAGAGGAGGAGGGGAGAGGAGGAGGGGAGAGGAGGAGGGGAGAGGAGAGGGGAGAGGAGGAGGGGAGAGGAGGAGGGGAGAGGAGGAGGGGAGAGGAGGAGGGGAGAGGAGGAGGGGAGAGGAGGAGGGGAGAGGAGGAGGGGAGAGGAGGAGGGGAGAGGAGGAGGGGAGAGGAGGAGGGAGGAGAGGAGGAGGGAGGAGAGGAGGAGGGAGGAGAGGAGGGGGGAGGAGAGGAGGAGGGAGGAGAGGAGGAGGGAGGAGAGGAGGGGGGAGGAGAGGAGGGAGAGGAGGGAGAGGAGGGAGAGGAGGGAGAGGAGGGAGAGGAGGGAGAGGAGGGAGAGGAGGGAGAGGAGGGAGAGGAGGGAGAGGAGGGAGAGGAGAGGAGGGAGAGGAGAGGAGGGAGAGGAGAGGAGGGAGAGGAGAGGAGGGAGAGGAGAGGAGGGAGAGGAGAGGAGGGAGAGGAGAGGAGGAGGGGAGAGGAGGGAGAGGAGAGGAGGGAGAGGAGAGGAGGGAGAGGAGAGGAGGGAGAGGAGAGGAGGGAGAGGAGAGGAGGGAGAGGAGAGGAGGGAGAGGAGAGGAGGGAGAGGAGAGGAGGGAGAGGAGAGGAGGGAGAGGAGAGGAGGGAGAGGAGAGGAGGGAGAGGAGAAGAGGGAGAGGAGAAGAGGGAGAGGGAGGAGAGGAGAGAGGAAGGGAGGAGGGAGGAGGAGGAGAGAGGAGGAGGGGGAGGAGGAGGAGAGGGGAGGAGAGAGGGAGGGAGAGAGGGAGAGAGGAGAGAAGGGGAGAGAGGAGGGGAGGGGGAGAGGGAGGGGGGGAGGAGGAGGAGGGGGGGGAGGAGGGGGAGAGAGGGAGGGAGAGAGAGAGAGGGAGAGGGGGAGGAGGGAGGGAGAGGGAGAGGGAGAGGGGGGGAGGAGAGGGGAGGGAGAGGGGGGGAGAGGGGGAGAGGGAGAGAGAGGAGAGGAGGGGAGAGGGAGAGAGGGGAGAGGGAGGGGGGGGGAGGAGGGAGGGTAGGGGGGAGGAGAGGGAGGGAGGAAGGAGGAGGGAGAGGGAGGAGAGAGGAGAGAGAGGGAGAGAGGGGAGGGGGGAGGAGAGGAGAGAGGGGAGGGGGAGGGAGGGGGAGAGGAGAGG